>NC_056751.1:241451294-241493794 GCF_019279795.1 Protopterus annectens
CAGTTTTCGATCCCCATAGGACAGATGCTGGGGACTTGACGTTCCCTTGTGAAGAACCTTTGTGTTGTGTGCAATTGCCAGTGGTGCTTGAAAAGGTACATGAAAAAATGGCCATTGCACTCAGATATTGTCATGCTGAGAGAGGAGTGCACAGACGTTATAACTACATAATTATCGGGCACTACACTTACCTTCTTACCACTGGGGAGACATGGTAATCTGTGGTAAAGCAGGTGTAAACTTGTGTGGCCAGGTCTATCACCCATGAGTATGTACATCAGGTGTTGCTACTGATGTGTTACTTACTAGGAACATTGTTGTTACCGATGGAAATGATACTGCTTACACATTTGCATGGGGTTTATGGCAATGAGTATGTCAACAAGCATTTGTTAATTATGACCCTCTTGTAGGAGATTGACATGACTGAGGGATTGTTTGACCACTCCAGTTTGCTGTGCCACGAGGAATTTGTTTTTCTTCTGTCAGGTACAGCCGAGTATATGCAGTTGTACAGGTGCTTGCATAAAGCATTGGTGTAGAGCTCGGCATAGTTGCCTGCCCCATCTGATGGGGAAGGTGCAGTCGAGCTTTCTTTAAAGGTGGGAGCTTGGCATAATGTTTAAGGTGTTCACCTTACAGGCACAAGGTGCAGGGTCTGATTCTCACATGGAGTAATTGGCTGGGCTTGAAATAGCCCACAAGGGCAGTTAGCTCGGTACTAATTCATTATCCAACTAGCTACATGGGTAGAGTTACAGTCTTATGTGTAGTACGTCCTGGGTTCAAGTCCATAACAGACAGAATATGTTTGTAAATGAATGTGTGTAAAAATAGCTGCTTGTGTCAACCCAAAGGCGGCTATAATTTGCTTTGTTGAAGTTTATTACTGTGTTTGCTGCAAGGGGGGAGATTCAGGTGTGCGTCTTACTTTTAAAGAGACCAATTTGTGGTCAGATCTCACCAGGGAGGACCTCACAGTGGAGGTGCTACAGTGACCATCGATATTGGTAAGCACCTGATGCAGTATGTTGGTTCTCCTTGTGGGGATGTCACTCCGCTGGTTCAGGGCATTGTAATTAAGGACGTGGACTAACCTTTGGGCAAGTGAGTTTAAGCATGAGTAACCAGCACAGTTGGTGGTTAGTGAAAGCCACCACACACCATGGTGTTGTGATTTATCTTAATAGAAACAAGTAGATTCAAATAAGCACAATGGGTGTCCTGATTAATGGAGTTGCTCCTGTAGCTGGCAATGGCTTAATTAGGTGTATAGCCCCTGCAGTCTCTCCAGGGAATCACACTGTTTAACCAGTCTGGATGTGTATCTGTCTTTTAACAAATATGGATATACTATCTGCATTACATGACACACTTTCAGTTTGAGGTCTGAACATGTGGAAGGTCGTGTAGCCTGGTATGGCTGTGGTGCTGTCCACAGCCTTGAACCAGGTGTAAGTGACTGTTCAAATGTCTGCATCTTCCAAGGTAAGGACACCTTCCATTGAGTGGTGTGTAGTGTTGGCATTTTTAGTGTGTTGCAGCATAACTGTGATGTTGTTTGAAGATGACATCTCCTCACTGGAAAGTTTGCGCTTGAGACGGTGCTTATAAGATGCAATATGGGGATGTCAGCATCCTTGGTCAGTACACAAACTCCTAGGGGTGACAGATGAACACCATCTGTGGCAAAGCAAAGAGGTCTGTTGAGCAAGTCATCCCCAACTAACATGTACTGGATTCCCTTACACTGACACTACATGATAAGCCAGTTAATTGCCTTCAATCATTTCTAATCTATGTGTTTTGAGCCATTGTTCTAGGTGAAGGTGAAATGTAGCTAAGGCTATGAGTATACCAACCAGAGACACAGAGTCTGTAAGCTCAGTCATGTGTCTGCATACAGTCCATTGAGGTATGTCTCAAGTTGTACACACCAACAGGACCAATGACATCATCATAACGTTACCTGATGTTGACAGACCTGTATACATGTGTGGTATTGTGTATCTTGGCACTTCACAGACAGCTAAATGTGACCTTTCCAATATGTAGCCTGGTGAGAGAGACATCAATGTGTCTCATGATGTAATCACCTATGAATAATAGGTTCGAGTTTGTTTTGCCTACGGTGACCGTTGAGACAGTGGTGCATGTGCTATTATCTGTACTGTGTTCTGCAAATGTATGATTATGTGTAGTGAGCTTGCAATTGGGTTTCTGAGGTGTCTGTTGTTTATGCATGTGTCTGGTAAGGAGCTCCATGCATGCAGGTGTTTGTGATGTGAGTCGGTTGGAGTATTTGCTGAGGTGTGCATGTTGGCAAACTTCTCATTGTCATATGCACTGACCAGTGTATGAGACGGCATGGAATCTGGGTTTGTAATATAGTCACATCTCTCACACATTGTGTTTGTGTGGCATAGGAGTATAGGGGTGGAGACACTTTCCACATCTCAACAGTGGTCATTGATAATACCATTAGCAATAGAGTCTTGCTTGTATGTATATCACAGCAGGCCATCATTAGGCAGTGGCCTCACAGATGCTGAACTGTAACATGTTATCACCTTTATGCAGTTTTCTTAAGGTACCACAGCACCTGACCATGTGCCATAACTTGGTTGAGTGAGTACAATGCTTTGCCAGGCATGTGGCCCTTGGATTAACCATAATCATGTTATTAGGTATGGGTCGCAATAGCATACCTACAGATGTGACAGTCTAAAACTCCAGCTAAGCTAGGGTCATGCTGCTTCACTCTTGGGGTTGACAGCCTCAAACATACTGTCTGTAGGCAATTCTTATATTGGAGATGTGGATATTTGTGTATGCACAGAGACCTTGTTCAACTTTGCAGTCATTACTTTGGCCTTGCTAGTCTACAGTGTCTCTCAGGCAACTAGACGGCAAACTGGATGTTGTGTGACATGATGTGGGAACACAGATTTGTGTTCCTGTTACATAAATGTATAGCATGACATACCTAGGACATGTGTGAGGTACATACACTTTGGGCAAAGGTGGCCACTTCTTTGCAGTAGGTCTTAGATCCATGTCAAGCAGATGTGCATCATGAAGCTGTTTAAGGTCAGGTTACATGAACTGCTGTGAAAGTGTCTCCAACAGGGATTACTGCCTTTTTGGTGCTTGTTCTAGCAACCTTGGATGTCTTTGTCAATGGACATTGAACATTATATTGTGATGCTCCAGCTGTGCTCCTACCTGGTAAAATCCTAACAACCTTGGAATAAAAGGCATAGTGCATGCCAAACTCAAATGAGTGCTCTGGTTGCTAATTAAAGCATCTACCTAGAAAAGGGTATGTGAAGTCTAGAGAGCCTTGTATGACTTGGGACATGTTTGACAGCTATGTGGATGAACAAACAGGCTGTGGCCTGATCTTCGTGTTGAGCTTGGCACTAACATTTTGCTTCTGGTGAGAGACAAGTATACAAGCATGGTATCCCAGGAGAGAGTGGTTGTGGTGAGACGAGCATTAGTAGCAGCCAGACACCAGCATTGCAATGTACTCCCCTCTTCTTAGCATTCTTCACAAGGTAATTGTGTCATTCTGGGACATATTGCTTGAGTAGTGTCCAACTGCAGAATAACTGTGTAAACACGCCCTCCTTACTTTCACAGGGTGTACATATGACTTTCCCCTCTATTGTTTGCCTATGTTCTGTACCGACACAGGCATATTGGATGACTATCTTCTTGGAAACCATGATGGAATTAACTGCAATACGTAGTTGCTCATAGGACAACTGTACTTAGTTGCTCATAGGACAACTAGCATGCAGTGACAAGCACTGTCCCCAGATGTCTCAGTACTCTTTAAAGCCAAGAAAAGGCTTACCATGGAAATGATCAGTAACAATATAGAACACCTGCATACACTGACCCAAACCCAGTTTGTTTTGTTCAATGTCAGATCATGCCTACCTTAATCAGTGGACCTCATTGAGTGTTAAACTATGCAATGGATGAGGGGAAAATGACTCCCTCTACTACCATGGCTTGAGAAGAAATTTGACCAGATTAGGGCATTTGGCATTGTTGAAACACTGTAGAGGCTATTTACAAACTGGTATGTCAGCTGGTGGATACCCAAGTGTCTGACAGTCATTATCCAGGAAGATAGTATTGAGTAGTCCACTGCTACAATGAGGCCAGTCACCAGTGGACTTCCCTCACACATCATTCTTGGGACAACCCTTTCTAGCCATACCCTTCTCGGCAGTTATGGCCACTGTCATTGACCTCAGAATGAGTACATTTGCAAATGATTGCAAATTAGGAGCTGTCACTGAATCCCACACAGAACCAACAGTTATCCAGGATGGGCTGGCACACACATTCAATTGTTGTCAGAGCCATTGACAAATACTAAATGCTATGGAATACGCAATACTATACTTTTAGAAGTCATCCACCCCTGTAAAATATTGTATTGTCCGCACACCTCCAATAGTTGAACCATTAGTCAGGGCCTTATGGAAACTGAGAGTGATGTAGCCTTTGAGTTTCACTGGTTGATAAGATGTGGGGATTCATTCAATGTTGTACAACCTATAGAGAAAGGTATGGCATGTAAATCCCAGAATGTCGCTGTTACACTGTATTTGGCACTCATCGCACCTATCATGGAGTGCAATGCCACCTTTGCCATGTAACTACACAGGCATATCTGACAACTGTAACAGTCACAGAGGTTCCAGAATAAATCAATACACAGTGTACATAACATGTCCTATGTAGACTGTGTCAAGGCCGTAATTGTTTATTCCGTCTCCTACATGCTTTGAAGGGGAGGTGTATGGCTGCCATACAGGGAGGTGTCAGATCCCATTGTGTACCTTCTGCATATCCAAGAATGGACAAGCATGGGAATTACCTGTTCTACACAGCTACACCTTGACTGTGGTATAAATACGACATGCTTGAGAGACAGTTATATAACCCACACAATACATCTATATGCAACAGGCTCCGCAGCCATGTGAGGCACACTTTCACTGTAATGCACATCATGTGCAAATTACACAATGGAATGCGGAACAAGACAATCATAACTGGTTTACAACAAATGTCTGTAATGGGCACAAGGAAATTGTAGATGGTTCATCTTGTACGTCACAGCTTGTAGATGTGTCAGCTCCCAAAACCCTGCTTACACTTATCAAGGGTACTAGACCTTGTCAGAGATTAGGGGTGCATGACTAGGCTGAAAGAAGCCATTGTTCTTAGCCTGTTATACACATATGAACCTATGGAGCCATGCACCTATACTGCTTTACCTTTCTGAAGACATTTTGCTTCTGTGTTGACATTCCATCCCGTCCTCTGACATTTATGGGTTTTCTTGTACCTGTAGGTGTGCCCTACACAATCCTGAAACTGAAAGATAAACAGTTCCATGAGAAACCTTTAATTGTGTAAGTATATAGCCATTACAACATCCTCTAACATAATGTACACAAAATAATGTGGTTTACTCATTACAAATGGCAGCAAATAATATCTGTCAGTGACCAGTACAAGTGGCATGTCAAAGGCAAAAATGGATGAAACAAATGCATAGTAATTTAGATAGTCACCCTGTTCATCAGACACATAGCTTTATTTCTCTGCACCGATGACGGGGATGCATACCTCTCAATCTCTTAGAGCAAGAAATCTGACAAAGCCTTAAATAAAAGTGGGACAAAAGCCCCAAAATAGGGACAGTTTTTTAAATATTGCACTTACATACTTATAAAGTAGATAGACTAACAGATTTTGCATTAGCATAACATGTTTGAAGGGTATCAAGTCTGAAACTCAAATGTCTGTCATTATTTTTTAACTTCAGCCTTTAACGATTTGCCAATAATTTTCCAGAAAACCACAATTGTCTGAAAAGCAGACCAAAAATATGAGGCGAAAATCTGGACATTCTGCGAAAATCTGTACAGTTGAGAGGTATGCAGGGATGTAGCACAGTTATCATCAGTTGAACAGGGTGTTGTGTGGGGGTGCAGGAGGCCTAGGCTGACCAAATAGGTTGGCAGGTGTTTGTGTGAGTCAGTAAGGGTAGCAGGCAAGATGGACCATGGGAATGTAGAGTATGTGTCTGTAGGTGACCTGAGTGTGACAGTGGTGTGTGAGTGTCTGCGTGAACGCAGTCAAGCTCAGTGCTAGCCCTATGTGTCAGTATGTTGGACAACTTTGAACCATACATAGTAGAGCTGACAGTTCACTGTCTCCTCCCTCTAACACGGGAACTGGCTCTGCCAGGAGTTGCACTGGCACCTCCATGCTCAAGGTCAGGAGTGTGGCTACTACCTGAGGCTGACTACTGTCTTCTGGACCATGTCATCCACAGCAACACCCAGGACCATGAGCCCATGGCCTGCCATGTCTTGGTCTGCACAGCACACTCCCCTCTGGAGCGCTGGATGTACTGCCATTACCGGAGTGTGAGCGTGACTGTGCACAGCCACGTGGACTCTCAGCAGATGTAGTTGCTGACCTACATCTACGAGTCCAACGCTCAACTCCAACCAGACATTCCATCGCAGACAATGTGCATTCCAAGACAGATATTCTGTGATCTGTCTGAGACCAACATCTTTCCACTGCATCCGTCAATTGATCCTGGGTATCAGCAACATGGTGGAGGCAGTCCTGGATGTCAGACTGTGCTGCATTCATAGCTTGAGCATTCATCTGGAGTTCCTTTCAGAATGTGCTTGTGCCTCCGTGATGGCCCTAAACATACACTGAGTGACATGTGATAAGACACCCGCAACAGGTGGTGGAAGGACAGCAGGCCTCCTATGAGCACCCCTATTAATCCGCCTGTGTAAAACCTCGCCATCTCTTTGGCTTTGGTCAGTATCGACACTTACTGCAGCCATAGTAGCCACACTTTCCTGTTAAATGTCCCTACCCTCTGAATGTACAATATCTGTGGCCTTAGGGGACTGAGTATGCATAGGCATACTGACTGTGTACAGTGATAATGAGGGCAGAAGAGGGATGTCAATCTCTGTGATGAGCCTCTGCAACCCCACCTGTGCCTCACTTTGGCCACCATCATCATCAGAGTCTGAAGAGACACTGATGTCAGATTGTGAAAGGGACAGAGACTAACCACCCCGGTTAACTGTGATAAAAAGGGAAAAGCAGTACATTAATACCTACACTACTATGCTCTGCAGTACTGTCTTCCAATATATGTTAAGCTGTTTACAATGCTGTCAGTATTACAGAATTGCTTAACCTCCAACCTCATATACTAGGACATGAGGGCATAATTTTATAACAAACAGCTGTAGTTACTTGCAAATAAAAAGCTCTTTAATAAAGAATTTCATGAGCAACAGTGATGTATACTGTTGACATTTTGCAAACCTCTGCATGGTTGACACATATGGCAATCTGTAATGCCCTGAATATACTGTCAAATCTGTCAGTGTGCTCACACCTTCAAGGCATAGGTATGAGTCTAAACTGTGTTCAGTTGGAAAATATCTGTGCAGTTGGCAATCATGAAGACAGTATATCAATCCAGCTGGCAAGCCTGGGATGACACTTTAGTGAATACTTTGCACTAAATCTATATCTCTGACAAAACAGTGTTGTGCTTACCAGGAGCAGGAGCATGGCCACATTTGATTCCTGATGGTCCTGTGAAAATTTGAGGGAGAGGTAATGTACACAGCATCACATGTTGCACTATAACAAGGTAATATGTCTAAATATCTCACATTTGCAATAGCTGCTATGTTAATTGGCATGTTGATCACAATCTGAGCATGAGATTCAAACTGCAACTAACACCCCCAAAAAAACTGACACCCACATAAAACTATGTACACCATGACACATTGAATGCTACAATATTCCACATCTGATCCAACTAAGCATATCTGGATGCCCCTCGAGTGGAAATGGTGGCACTCACATCCATGACATACTGTGTGATGGATGCTTGGGAGCTTCCTGTGTTCCTAGGTTTGGCTGTAATTCCTCAGCGACGACAGTGGTTGTTCTGCCACAAGCCCTCCACCAGTGACACCACAATCCCTGGCCGTGTCTGCTGCTCTTCTTCATGTGGTGTTGATCATATCAGTGGCATGGTGTGACATCTGGTCATATGTCCTGCTCTGGTGACCAATAGCATTCTCATCACAAACCAGGTCAGCCCACAATCCTGCCACTTTTCCCTGTTTGGCCTCCCTCTGGACAGCAGGAGTTGATAGTGTTGATGCAACACCTTCAGTATGATGTCATTTTCAGCATCTGTGAAAGGGTCTGGTGTTGGGGATACATATTTCCTGAAAGACAACAAAATGGGAACACATGTCAGGATCACATACATGGGAGCACAGTATGTAGAAGTACAGCAATAACAGATGATTACCAGTATTCACTGCTTGATTACACATCTCATATTCAACACTATGTAAACATAGTAAGGGTGTGGAAGCAACTAGAATAGTACCAATAGTCAGCTATTCCTGTTTGTGCCATGCCAAATACTGATGTATGATCACACACCCAACACAATAGTCCATTAAAGTATGGCCCCTAGGTGTAAACCTCCTTTATAATAGGTTCATAGGTTCATACTAGGCTATCTGCCCTAGGGCATTTATAAGACTAGCCCGAGTGTGTTTGGCTTTCGCCACCCATTTTAAATTAATTTTGCTATGCCCTTTTTCAAGGTTAGTATACTGTGCCTCTGTCTAACAGTGACACAGAAGGGGGTAAACCTATGATCTCCCATCCACTCATCAAGATTCCTCTTGAAGAGATGATATGTAAAAGCAACAGTGCCAAACATATAGTGTAGTAATACAACTGCTATCAAGGGAAATTTCCAGGAGACCAGTGTACCTAATTAACAAAAAGCATTCTACCCGTACTGTACTCTAGTTCCTCTGTAGGTGTAACACATTTGGAGATCAATGACATGTCATCATTACAGTTCTAAGAAGGGCTTAATGATCTAATCCCCATTCCCCCTAAGTATATTGAAACACATGCATTATGTTGGAAACAAAATGGTTACATATCTAATGGATTACAATACTCCTCTGTTGAAAGATACAGATATATAAATGTTGTACCAATGAGTTCACCCTGTGAAGTAATTCTCATACACAATAGCTCCCCTAGCTAGCTGTTTGCCTTTTTAACATGGTTCTCATTAGCAAGTGTTTGCCTCTGAACCAATCTGTGCTTCTGAAATGCTAATTGCAGCCAACACAGCTGATTTGCAATATAATCAGCAAATCCCATGCAACCACTGAACAGGATATAAGGCATCAATGTAGATGACAACCCCTTTCTCATATGTTGGGTTGGAAATTACTGGGATATATTTACTATGTCATATCAGAGAGAATGTCTGTAGCAGCTACGTTTTACATACAAATGTGTCTGCTACAGGCTGAAGCTGAAGGTGATGCTACAAGCAATAGGCATAGGCAGACAGGGTGAACACTTTGCAGAACAACAAGCTTTAAGGGTAAGTGTGGGACCTGTGCCAGACTTGTCATATAGTCAGAGGCAGATTGAGGGTACCCATCCCACTGTGAATTAAAGTATGTGTTTCGGGTAAGTAAAAGAAGAAGTGGGATTGTCAGAGAGATGAAGAAATAGACAGGAGTATAAGGAGATGAGATGCAGGGCAAAGAGAAAGGTGGTGAAGGCTAAGGATAAGGCATATGAAGAGTTGTATGAAAGGTTGGACACTAAGGAGGGAGAAAGGGACCTGTACCGATTGACAGAGGGACCAAGCTAGGAAAGATGTGCAGCAGGTAAAGGTCATAAAGGATAATGACAGAAACATACTCACAAGCAAGGAGGGAGTGTTGAGCAGATGGAAAGAGTACTTTGAGGGGTTGATGAATGAAGAGAATGAGAGGGAGAGAAGGTTGGATGATGTAGGGATAGTGAATCATGAAGTACAATGGATTAGCAAGGAGTAAGTAAGGATAGCTATGAATAGGATGAAGAATGGAAAGGCTGTTGGCCCAGATGACATACCTGTGGAAGCATGGAGGTGTTTAGGTGAAATGGCAGTGAAGTTTTTAACCAGATTGTTTAATGAAATCTTGGAAAGTGAGAAGATGCCTGAGGAATGGAGGAAAAAGTGTTTTGTTACCAATTTTTAAGAATAAGGGTGATGTGCAGAGCTGTAGTAACTACAGATGGATTAAATTGATCAGTCACAGCATGTTAAGTTATGGGAAAGAGTAGTTGAAGCTAGGTTAAGAAGGGCCGTGATGATTAGTGATCAGCAGTATGGTTTCATGCTGGGAAAGAGCCCTACAGATGCAATGTTTGCTCTGAGAGTGTTGATGGAGAAGTGCAGAGAAGGTCAGAAGGAGTTGTATTGTGTTTTTGTAGACTTAGAGAAAGCATATGACAGGGTGCCTAGAGAGGAGTTGTGGTATTGTATGAGGAAGTTAGGAGTGGCAGAAAAGTATGTAAGAGTGGTACAGGATATGTACGAGTATAGTATGACAGCGGTGAGGTTTGTGGTGGGAGTGACAGATGCATTTAAGGTGGAGGTGGGGTTACATCAAGGATCAGCTCTGAGCCCTTTCTTATTTGTAATGGTGATGGAGAGGTTGACAGACGAGATCAGACAGGAGCCCCCGTGGACTATGATGTTTGCAGATGACATTGTGATCTGTAGTGAGAGTAGGGAACAGGTGGAGGAGACCCTGGAGAGATGGAGATATGCTCTAGAGAGAAGAGGAATGAAGGTCAGCAGGACTAAGGCAGAATATATATGTGTGAATGGGAGGGAGGATCGAGGAATGGTGAAGGTGGATGAGTTTAAATACTTGGGATCAATAGTTCAGAGTAATGGTGAGTGTGGAAGAGAGTACAGGCAGGATGGAGTAGGTGGATAAGAGTGTCAGGAGTGATTTGTGACAGATGAGTACCATTAAGAGTGAAAGGGAAGGTCTACAAGAGGGTAGTGAGACCAGCTATGTTATATGGGTTGGAGACAGTGGCATTGACAAAAAGGCAGGAGTTAGAGCTGGATGTGGCAGAGTTAAAGATGTTAAGATTTGCACTGGGTGTGACAAGGGTGGACAGGATCAGGAATAAGTATATTAGAGGGTCAGCCCAGGTTAGAAGGTTTGGAGACAAAGCCAGAGAGGCAAGATTATGTTGATTTGGACATGTGCTGAGGAGGGATGCTGAGTATATTGGGAAAAATATGCTAAGGATGAAGCTACCAGGTAACAGGAAAAGAGGAAGGCCTAAGATAAGGTTTATGGATCTGGTGAGAGAGGATATGCAGGTGGTTGGTGTGACAGAGCAAGATGCAGAGGACAGGAAGAAGTGGAAACAGATGATTCGCTGTGGCGACCCCTAACGGGAACAGCCGAAGGAAGATGATGATGATAATGTCAGCCAACGGTATCAGTAACACAATATAAGGCAAAATGCTTGTTGTGTCCTAGAAAAAGGTAGAGAGTACATTAACCATGATGTTAAGCAGTTGGACAACTGCCAAGCCATGTGTTACGTCATGGTAGTCCCCTGTTCAATGTGTACTGGCAACCCTTGCGTATAGCTCAACCTCCGTATATGTATATTACTTGTGCAGCTGTGGTTGTGTGTGAAATCACCAGCAAATCATTGTGGGCCACAGTCTGATATTACTGGGCCACAATTTCTGTACATACTTCAACATCCTCTGGGAATTCAGGCTAATGCATTTGTACTTTCTAGTGTTGTACTAGGAATAGTTAAGTGATCCTATCTGTAGGCCTATGACCTCTATTATTTAGATGCAGACATTCCAACTGTACTACTTTGCGTGCATAAATAGGTGATGAGACAGACATACATATCACAATTTATAATGTTGATGTCCACATACCTGTATTTTCATTGCTAGGCACAGCTGTAATTGAACCCAGGACCCTGTGTACCAAAAAGTAATGTTCTCAATGTATTTTACAGACTGAGCTACAGAGTGACTGTTATATCAGGTGTATTTTTACATGTTGTAGTTATCATTACATAGTGAATTGCTGTGAAATACTGCACTTACATTTATTATTATGTGTATGGCTTTAGAGTACTGTATTTGTATACCAGAGTCTCAATTAAAAACCTATTTTCCATTAATGTTTTAGCAAGTGTATTCTTACATGTTGTACATATAATTACAGGGTTACTTTGTATTAGATATCTCACTTACATCTAAGCATATGTGTGTGGCTTTGTAGTGATAAATTTCTGTAGTAGAGTGCCAGTTACAGTGCTATTTTTCTATTAACCTCTTGTCTGATTTGCAAGGTGCGGCACGATGCATACCATCGCTTCCCTTAATGACGGAAACTTGAGCATTACTCTGTTTTGATTAAAACACCTGTGTTAATTAGCAGTTGCATGGCTTAGCAGGTTAATCCGCTGTTCTGCAGGTGCAGTGGTCCTGGGTTTGAAATAGGGTGCAGGTGTATTTTTTAAATGTGATTAATATTTTTCAAAAGCTTATATCAATGTAGCTCTATTTAGTATAGATAAGTGACACGGTGTGTTGTACTATGTCACACAAAAAATCTTTAAAGAAAAGAAAAATGGGGAGATAGGACAGTGGAGAAATGGGGTGCAAGCAGGGGAAAAACATAGTGATAGGCAGGTAGGGATGTGCAGGATGGATGTAGGACAAAACCATTGCTATCCATTTCATGAACAATAACAACTGTGCATTTTCAAAGATTTTTTAACTAATTTTTGGAGTGTCACCCCCTAGAGAGGGGTGACAACATAAGTCTATTGTCAAGCCAATTGGACCAAATTACGTGGGTCCATTGGTCACGTGTGTGAAATGGAGAGCTATGTATGGGCTGAAACTTTCTTTGGGACAGGTGCCCATTTTTTTTCTAAGGTGAGGGTGGAATGCTGGGGAAGAGAAATAGGTACATGTGGGGGAGGTAAGTTGGGGAGGTGAGGAAGCTTTTGCAGACAGACAAGACAGCAGATAGGATTAGTGTGTGAGACAAGAAGAGAGTGAACACCTTGGATGGGGAGGGTTTTGTGGAATCTCATCCCCATGACCATCACACACAGCAGCACTGCAACTCAAGTCCTCACCCATGGGACTGTCAGCAGTACTGCTTTACTGTCCCTGTGGTGGCAATGGTGAAAACTGGCATCCAGGATTGGGCCACCCCACCAGGATGGACAACATGCTCTCCATCCAGCGTAGGTGTGCACCGACAGTTTGTCACAGCAACCCACTCACCATACCTGGCAGTTCATTACAGGTGACAAAATCACCACCTCCACCACCACTCCCAGAGGGGGGCCCAGTCCCAGCCTGTGGGCCAGAACTACCTGACACCCTAGGTAGTTGCAGGGACAGCAGAGGGGGCACCACCAGGCTGTAGCCTAGACATACTGGGCCACAATGCCACAGCCGGGGGAACCATGGTAGGTGGATCACCAGGAACTGGCCTACCTTGTCGGGCTGTAGTAAATTAATTATAAACATAAGGTAACAAAAGAAATAACCAAACAAATATTTGTATTAACATAATGGAAGATAATATTGATTAATCAACATATAAAGGAATATTTTGAGGAACACAGCAATAAATAACAATAACGAAAGTGTGAACAACAAACCAGTATGAACTAATACATAAGGTCAACATTCCAGATAGTTACAAATATATTAATATCAAATCATAATAATAACAATAAATTAAAGATGATAAGGGGTGGGAGGAGAGAGAGAGAGAAAAAACATACCATTAGTAACTTTGCAGGTAATATTAATACACGGACTACTTATGCATACTTCTACAGATGTGCAATTTTAGTTGTGAGTACAGTGACTTCAATTCTTGTATAGATGATGCTGCACATACATAATTCTCAACCTGTTAGCATGGGACAGTATGGGCCAAGCACTAACAAATGCTGGTACACAGGCACAACTGCAGGGAACTGTTTTACATAGTGTGCTCATACATTACTACCAAGGTGTTCTGTAAATGGACTTGCCAATAAATTGCATTCCAAGTAATATCATATATCTGATAATCAACAGCCAGTCTTATGGAGCACTAGTCATTACATTCTTCAAAAACGTGACAGTTGAGAGGTATGTTCATGTACACTCAGTACAGTAGACAGCTGGTTATTTGTCAGGTAGATGCCACGAGAATAGAACCCACATCTATCAGATAACCCATATACCATGTCCAATAATTGAGTGCAAACTACAGCATATTTCAGACAATGAGCAGACCAGAACAGTGACTGTTAATATTAGTAGACCACAACATTAACTGATGTTTGGAAGCAATACTACACAGTACTGCATGCTTACCTGATTTAACTTTCTCTACCATTTCAGGTAGGCAGTGACACATTACTAAACATGTTACATGTCCCAGGTATGTCATACCTCTCTGTTAAGACTGCAAACTCTGTAACTAATTTATTATAACATTGCGTTATGCATTACGTTATTACTTTCATGTTTTCCTACTCCCCACACTCTCCTCATACTGGCCAAGTGCCCTGCATGGAACTGAACACTGTGAGTCCTCTTGTCTGCAGCTGTTGAAAGAGAAGCAAACCATTATGCATCCAGTTTTGGAAAGATTCATCTTGCATATTTCTAAAGTACTGGCAAACATACTTGGGCTGGGCAGACCCTACAGATATCTGAGTTTCTTGGACCCAGATGTCCAAGGTTCTCCTCTTACTCCACTTCAAGTCATCATAATGGTGATGGTGCTGTTCACCAGTGCAGGGGATACCAGTAGCACTGGTAAGTTCTGTAGCCAACTGAACACAGGCCTCAGATTTGCACTCTGAGCCCTGGTAATCACCTTGCAGCAGCTGGGGTTCATAGTTTTCTCCAGGAGTCCAACATAAACTCTGAACTTCTGCACACCCCACCTCTGCACCTGAAAGCATGCTCCCTGTCCAACAACACCAGGCATATCGACAGCCAAGTGAAGACTCAAATGAAATGGTGTGAAATTCTTGCCTATTGGCCTTTATATAGGCTGCATTCCCACACTTACATGTCATACGGTAACTTTCAAAAAAGTGCTGTGTTGCTTAGCTTCACCCAAGCTCACACAACTATTTCAGGGAAGCTGAGCATCATGCAAATTCACACAAACCATGTTTAAGCATATCTTAGCAATGTGCCAACATTGTAGATGGTTGACCATGTTTAAGCAGTGATTAGCATTGCACAGTTTTTCTAAATCTAACAATTTTTAATTTTAAATTAAACTGATGTTTCACTTGACCCATTTTCACAGCAATAAATGTAAAATATATGACTAGGCAGGACTCAAACCCAGGACCTACTACATTGTACCTCATGACTCAACCTATGTAGCTCCTTGGATAGTACATGAAATAGTATATTCTCAGATACACTACTAAGATACCTCTTAGCATTGCACAGCAAAGATGCACAGGTTTGCGTGTTGCTAAGCCCAACACAACTACAGCAATTAAATACATCTGGTTTCTATTTTTAGATATCTGACAGCATTACTAAGCACCACACCATTCCATGCAAACAGTTACAGAAAAAAATACAAATTACATCCAGTTTCTATTATTAGATATGTAGTATGTCAGGTGTATATGTATAACTGCAGCTTAGCATCGCTAAGCACAACACCATACCATGCAAACAGAGTGAGACAAATAAAAAAAAAAAAACGCCAAAAATTACAATTGATTATGTGAAGGCTGCCAGCCTAGCCAGATAGAATTTTATAGATAATTCTGTCATTTGTAAATATTATAAGACACAGGCTTGTTGTCTTAAATGAAAAAAAAAACTGCTGTTAAATGTGGAACTGCAAAAAATGTAACAGTATTGCACTCTGCTGGAAGAAAGCTGACCAAGTAAAACATGTTATGACCCTTTGATCTAAAGTCGGCTCCAGTCTGTCTAGATGAAGACATTCTTTCTGTTGTTTTAACCAAGAGTTAAATTGCTAGATTTAAACATGAAGATGCATTTTTATTGCTCTGTTTCCTGATCAGCTGCAAGATAACACAAGGAGATGTTAAGAATGTGAATGCAGTTTCTGTTAGCCTGGGAACCCAGGGAAGTGTAAAGAATGATGTAACGGGAACCAGGAATGTGATTTTAAAAACAGAGACAATTAGAGAGCTTTAAGCATTTTTGTCTTGACCATCCAACTCATCAGCACTCTGCCTGTTTCTATATGTAAGTTTATCTTAGACTTGTGTTTTCCCTTAATCTAATCTTTCTAGTTTATAGCTATTTTTCTGTGATGTCAGAACTGTACTACTGAATTATTTTAAGTGTTTCTCTGTGATCTCTGAATTCTTGACTAGCACTGTGTAGTAAAAATTTATTGTCTTGTGTTTTTATTATTTATTATTAAATATTTTAAAACCTTTCAACTGTGATCTCTGCATGCTCTTAAGGGAAATTGGACTTTACTGTGTGTATGTGTTATCCTTTCTCCTATATGAGACACCCCTCACTGATGTCAATGGTGAGGATTGAGGCTCCTCGATTGCTGGGCCAGGGAATGGGCGTCACATATTAATTGTTTGGCAGGGGTGGGATATCCACATCACATATTAATTGGTAGCAAATACTAATTGGCTTGTAGTGGTGTGGGTAGAGTGAATTCCTGTAGCTTGTGTACAGTGAGCTTTGAATGTGTTTTGTACTCTAAATCAGCCACACAGTGAATACTCAGAGTTCAGATCACAATTGTTTTATTTCTTTTTTTAGCTTACTTAGTCATTGTGAGCAGGCAACATGTCAGCAGAGGAGTATGGAAAGCTGATAAGGAGCCAACTGGCTGAGCTGTGCTAGGCTAGGGGACTGATGCATGGGAACCTGAATAAGGCACACGTGACTGCAGCCTTGGTTATAGCTGCATCAGAAAACAGCAACCCGGAGGACAATTGGACTGGCAGTGGAGATATAATACCCTCGGAGAATGGACAAACTCAACCTTTCTGCAGAGGACTTAAAAATCCATCTGGAGCTAAAGAGACTTGAGTTGGAGGCTAGGTGTTTGGAAATAGAAGCAACTGAGAGACTGAAGCAATTAGAGAGTGAGGACGATGAGAAACTGCTATGCCTGGAGGGTGAGGAAAAGGAGAGGCAGAGGCAGCATGAGAAGGAGATGCTGACTCTTCAGCAGAGTCATGGAGGTAATGGGGAAGGGAGTAACTGGATCCCAGAAGCATAACAGGTCAGTAAATTTCTTCCACAGTTTAAAGAGGGGGATAATTTTGATAGTTTCATTCATATGTTTGAGAGGGTATGGTGTTGACCAAAGGCTCTGGGTATGGTTCCTGACCCCCTTACTCCATGGTAAAGCTGTAACTGTATGGTCAAAAATTTCTGATGTTGCATGTTTTGATTATACTGCTGTTAAAAAGCATTTGTTAGAATTGTTTAAGTTAACACCTGAACTGTATAGGAAAAAATTTTGTGAGCATAGGCACAAGGCAGATGAAAGTGTGTGTGAATATGTTGCTGAACTGAGCACTTATTTCCATAGGTGGGTGAGTGGATGTCAGATCACCACTTTTGAAGGGCTGGCAGACCTTTTGGTGAGGGAACAAGCCCTTAGCACTTTTCCTGAGGACATGAGGATCTGGTTAGCTGATGGACAATGTGCTACTTCAGATGAGTTGGGGAAGAAGGGAGACCCATACCTGGCAAGCAGGTCAGCCCTGCACATGAAAGGGACCCCCAGTACTGCTCATGGGTCTAAAGGAACCCATAATGGGCAGCACAGACTGCCCCAACAGAATCTGCCAGTAGCAGGGGAAGCCACTAGTCCAGGTACACCTCCAGGAGCTAGGGTTAAATGTTTTGAATGCAACCAGTGGGGCCATGTGGCATACAGGTGTCCACAGAGGCAAGGTGGGGAAAGAAGGTGAGGGAGCCAGCAAGTGGGAAAGACAAAATGTCAATAGTAGGTTGTCTTGGGACAACAAGGGTACCAAACTACCACCAGAGACTATATACTATTGTAGTGAATGGCAAAGAGGCCATTGCCAAGAGATGCAGCATCTGATATAACCATTGTAAAGCCTGCAATGGTTACAGAGGAGCACTACTTGCCTGGGCAGTCTGCTCCAGTCAGAGCTTTAGGAGGTATCCCGTTCCATATACCTTTGTCTAGGGTTCACCATGACTGGGAGGAGGGTGGAAAAGGAAGCCAGCAAGTAGGTATGTTTGAGGATATACCTGCAGATGTCCTGATAGGGAATGATTTTGATAGTGCAGTACCCTGTGCTTTTGCAGTCACATGCAGTCAGGCTTGGAGACAAGCAGATAAGTCTCGTAGCTTGGGGGAGACCCAGACAGACTGCATACTTGCAGCCAGGACTGGTGAGGTGGTTACTTCAGGGAGTGAGCTACACTGTAGCAGTGAGACTGAAGGTGAGCCATAGCTGCTTGTGGGTACTGATGGTCTCTTGGACAGAGTGACTGCAAAGGTAGAGGTGAGTAGGAGTACCCAGGCTGACAGTGAGGCACCACTGTCAGATGATGCCAGACTTCATGTGGAAGGGGAGCTTGAAAGGGTTAAAAGGAGAGAGTTGAAATAGGCTCAGCTCTCAAGACACTACATTGCAAGGCCTGAGGCAGGTAGCTAGGGAGGCACCTGATTCTCAAGGAAAGGGGGAATATGTATACTGGGACAAAGGGTTACTATACACAGAGTGGACCCTTGAGGGGAGGGCTGGAAGGTGAGAAAGTATAGCAGTTGGTAGTGCCTAGAACCTATCATCTGGCACTTCTAGCCATAGCCCATGATATTCCCTTTGTAAGTCATATGGGCATAAAACAATCAAAGAGGCATATTATGCAGAACTTCGACTGGCCTGGAATTTCCAGAGATGTAACAGGGTACTGCAGGACCTGTGAGCAGTGCTAAAAGGTAGGCAAGGCAGGAGACAAGGTGAGAGCTCCTTTGATGCCTTTGCCTGTGATCAAGGAGCCATTTCAGAGGTTAGCTATGGATATTATGGGTCCTCTAAGTGTGCCAAGTTCCACAGGGAAAAAGTATATCTTAGTGGTAGTAGATTATGTTACGCAATACCCTGAGGCAGTGGCTTTGTCCTCCATTGAGGCAGAGAAGGTGGCAAATGCTTTGTTAGAGATTTTCAGCAGAGTAGGTTTCACAAAAGAAATACTGACAGTCAGAGGTGCCAATTTCATGTCAGACCTGCTGGCTTGTTTGTGGAAGTTCTGTGGGGTGAAGCACATGAAGATCACCCTCTACCATCCCCAAACTAATGGTCTTGTTGAGAGGTTAAACTCTACAGCAAAGTCCATGCTACAGGCATTTTCAGATCAGTTTGTGGGAGTGGGAAAAATATTTTCCCTATCTGTTGTTTGCTTACAGGGAAGTTCCCCAGGAATCCACAAGTTTTCACCCTTTGAGTTGCTGTATGGGCATAGGATGAGGGGACCTCTAGATTTAATTCAAGATGAGTGGGAAGGTGAGTGCGAGTCTCACAAAGAGTTTGTTGTAGCATACATTCTAAACCTCAGGACAAGGCTCAGGGAACTCATGGGCTTGACCCAGGAGAACCTGGCAGAAGCCCAACAACAGAAAAAGGTGTGGTATGACTGGAATGCTCGAGATACAGAGTATGCTGTGGGGCAGCAGGTAATGGTTCTCATTCCTGTCAGGCACAACAAGCTGTAAGCAGCTTGGGAGGAACCCTACAAGCTGGTAAGAAAGGTAAGTGATGTTAACTACACGGTGGAAGTGCTAGGCAGAAGGCAGAGGCACAAATTGTACCATGTTAACATGATGAAACCTTACCATGATAGGGAGGCCCTTGTGCTGAGCATTTGCAGTGGATTGCAGGAGTCTGAGGGAGATCTGGAGATTGATCTACTCAGTGAGGCTTGCGCTGATACCTCAGTGGAAGGGGTAGCAATATCCCAGCAGCTATCTCCTACGCAGGTTTGAGAAATCCGAGAAGTGTTGCAGGAATCTGGGGACATGTTCACTGGGAAGCCAGGGTGCACCCATCTGGGGCAGCACCACATGGATACAGGACCCCAAAGGCCTATTAGGCAGGCCCCTTATAGAGTGCCTGAGAGAGTCAAACAGACTTTGTGGGGAGGAGGTACAGGATATGTTGGAACTAGGGGTGATTCAAGAGTCAACAGTCCCTGGGCCTCCCCAGTGGTGCTGGTGCCAAAGAAATATGGCAGCACCAGGTTGTGTGTGGACTACAGGAAATTAAATAGTCACACAGAGTCTGATGCTTACCCCATGCCTAGGACAGATGAGGCCCTAGAGCAGTGGGGGTAAGTATCTTACAACCATTGATCTTACGAAGGGTTACTGGCAGGTGCCCTTGACTCCCAGTGCTAGAGAGACATCAGCCTTTGTGACTCCTTTTGGCATGTATGAGTTCACAAAGATGGCCTTTGAGATGAAGAATACCCCAGCAATTTTACAGAGGCTGGTAGATCATTTACCCTTAATTACCTAGGTGATATTGCCATCTACAGCCATTCCTGGCCATAGCACCTTCAGCATGTCAGAGAGGTGCTGGGCAGACTACAGAGGGCAGGATTGACCATTAAGCCGAGCATATGTCAGGTGGGTATGGCAGAGGTCTCCTACCTAGGACATAGAGTGGGTAGTGGTAAGATAAGACCAGAACCTGCCAAAGTGGAAGCCATTCAGGCATGGCCTGCACCTGTTACTAAAAAGCAGATGAGGCCATTTTTAGGGACAGCAGGGTACTACAGAAAGTTCATCCCCAGTTATAGTACCATAGCTTCTCCCCTCACAGACCTGACAAGAGGCCAGATAAGGTAATGTGGACTCCAACATGTGAGCAGGCATTCCAGAAGCTTGAAAAAGCTTTGGGAGGACCCCCTGTATTAGCCAGTCAAGATTACAGCAAATAATTTGTTGTGCAGGTGGATGCTTCAAACCATGGGGTGGGGGCTGTACTTAACCACATTTCTTCAGAGGGAGAAGAGCACCTAGTGGTTTATCTCAGTTGTAGGCTCCAACCCAGGGATGAATGCTATGCAGCTGTAGAAAAGGAATGTCTATCCATAGTGTGGGCACTGCAAAAACTTCAACCTTATCTGTACGGAAGAAATTCACTGTTTTGACAGATCACAACCACCTAACATGGTTAAACAGAGCCAGCCAGAAAAAATGCCAAGTTGCTAAGATGGAGCGTGGGGTTGCAAGCATATGATAGGTCAGTGCAGCACCGCAGTGGGATTAGCAATGCTAATGCAGATGGGCTGACAAGACAGGGGACGGGGTAAGGTATACTCAGATAGATCTAACTCTTTCAAGCAGCATTTCTCAAGGGTCACTTGAAAACCTAGCTTGAGTTCTCCGGGGAGGGGGGATGTGAAGGTTGCCAGCCTAGCCAGATAGAATTTTATAGATAATTCTATCATTTGTAAATATTAATGCAAGACACAGGCTTGTTTTAAATGGAAAAAAAAAACTGCTGTTAGATGTGGAACTGCAAAAAATGTAACAACATTGCACTCTGCTGGCAGAAAGCTGACCAAGTAAAACATGTTGTGACCCTTTGCTCTAAAGTCGGCTCCAGTCTGTCTAGATGAAGACATTCTTTCTGTTGTTTTCACCAAGAGTTTAATTGCCAGATTTAAACATGCAAATGTATTTTTATTGGTCTGCTTCCTGACCAGCTGCAGGATAACACAAGGAGATGTTAAGAATATAAATGCAGTTTTTGTTAGCCTGGGAACCCAGGGAAGTGTGAAGAATGATGTAATGGGAACCAGGAATGTGATTTTAAAAACAGAGAAAATCAGAGAGCTTTAAACATTTTTGTCTTGACCATCCAGCTCATTAGCAGTCTGCCTGTTTCTATACATAAGTTTGTCTTAGACTTGTGTTTTCTTTTAGAAACAGCTAGAAACTAGAAATATTAGGCTGTGTTTTTCTGTGATGCCAGAACTGTACTACTGAATTATTTTAAGTATTTCTCTGTGATATCTGAACTCTTGACTAGCACTATGTAGTAAAAAGTATTGTCTTGTGTTTTTATTATTTATTATTAAAGATTTTAAAATCTTTCAACTGTGATCTCTGTGTGCTCTTAAGGGAAATTGCACTTTACTGTGTGTATGTTATCCTTTCCTCCTATATGAGATGCCCCTCACTGGTGTTAGTGATAAGGATTGAGGCTCCTTGATTGCTGGGCCATGGCACGGGCGTCACAGATTACATCCGGTTTTTATTTTTAGATATATAGCAGATGTCTGCTGTATATGTATAAGTGTAGCTCGGCATCGCTAAGCACCGCTCAGCACTGTGCAAACAACACATAAAAATAATTAAAAAAAATACTGTCTTGCACTTACCACCTGTCCAGATGTTTTCTGGACAGTCCACAAGTATGGGACAGCCTCTACACTGCTGCTTGCATGGATTCAATATCAGTGCTGCTGTCATCTCCCTCAGCAGTGTGCCATAATTAATATGTATGGAGTGCTGTCGGCAAGGAACCGTGGACATGTACATGGATACATTCTGTGTAGGCTCTACACAGAGACTACACAGATTTTATTGAATCCTGGGGGCCTTTCTTTATGAAAAATCAAGTAGGGTGGCTTACAAGACAAGGCTTGTATTTCTGAAATCCTCCTAGCAGACATAGCCATTAAAAGTGCAGTTTTCCAGGATAAAAACTTTAAATCACAATCAGCCACTGGCTCGAATGGAGGTTGAACAAAAGTTTGCAACACCAAGTTTAGATATCAGAGCAGAATATGGTCTTCAAAAGGAGGTCTTACCAAGAGAGCCACTTTTAAAAAGGTCTTGTAATGCTTATGAGAAGCCAGAGAGAATTTTTTAAAACCATTATGAAAATTGGAAATAGCTGCTAGCTGAATTTTATTGGTAGAAGGATAAGCTTCTATATTGAAAAGTGAAGCTAAAATTCTAGAATTTTTTTAATAGGTGCTGAAAAAGGGTCAATATTATTGCCACAAGCCCAAAATGTAAACCTTTTTCATTTACTAGTGTAAAGTTTATGAGTCGATAGTTTATGAGAGACTAGAAGAATATGACCGATTGGGAAAAGAGCATAGGTTGCCTGGCTATTAATGGAGCTGGAGGAAGCAAGCTGTCAGCTTGAGGTTCAGAATATTCAGATGGACTAATCCCTCTGGATGGGACAGTAGGTCAGGAGCCATGTCCAGAATCCAAGGTTGATGAACCAAATAAAGCCAAAGAAAGGGGAACCATCTGTGATGAGGCCAGTAGGATGCAATAAGGATCACTTTGCTCTTCAGCCTGATTGCTTTCTATAGAAAATTTGGGATCAGGGGAATCGGGGGGGGGTGCATAAAAAAGTCTGGAGGGCCAAGTGTGTAGAAAAGCATCCCTCTGTGCCTCCCCCAGAGGGGGGATCAGAGCGAAGTAGTTGCTGCACTTGTTTAGGGTAGAGGCAAATAGGTCTCAGTAAGGCTGGCCCCACTGATGGAAAATTCTTTCCCTCATCTTTGGACTCAGAAACCACTCATGATGCAGAATAATGCGCTTGCTTAGTTTGTGTGCTATCACACTGGAACTCCCCGGATTGTGCATTATCAGAAAGCAGTTGGAAGAGATCGCCCACTGCCAAACTTTGAGAACTTCTCGACATGGGCTATAGGATTTTGTTTCTCCCTGTTTGCTGATATACCAAACCACTGACATATTGTTTGTTTGAATCACAATTGTCCCTAAAGGAAGAGCAGTTTGAATGGCCTGCAACACTAACAGCACTGCTATCATTTCCAGGATATTTATATGCAAGTTGGCCTCTATGGGGGACCAAGTGCCTTGGACAGTCTTGCCCATTTAATGCCCACCACAATGTCTGGGAGGCATCCATGGTCACTATGGATTTGGGTTGTGAAGGAACAAAGGGACGGCCTAGAAGAACGTCTTTGGAGTGTATCCACTAAGCTAGATCTCTTTTGCAAAGACTGGTGATCGAAATCAAGTCTGACATGGGTTTGTATAGTATCGACCACTGAGTCACAAGCAGCCATTGTAATATTCTCATGTGGTATCTTGCCAATGGAATTAGAGTTATAGCAGCTGCCATGGACCATAGGGCTTCCAGAACTAGATGTGCAGTCACTTTCCTGTTGCTGATTATTTTGTGGACCTGTACTCTGATTTTCTCTAATGTTGCAGGGGGAAGAGAGGCTATGGAGGGCCTTGTGTTTAGAATCACTTGTATGAACTCTAAGGTTTGAGTAGGAGTCAGTTGTGATTTTTCAAAATTTATATTTTCTTTTTCTTCAGACACCTTTATTGAATTGTCACTTGTAACATAGGCAAATTTACATTAATATAAAAGTAATCAAACTATATTAACATGACAAACATTATTCTTCACATATATTGCTATATTAATATTACATAAATTATTCAATTTCTGTCTTTTTTTAAAACAAGAAACATCTTTATTAAACCATCACTTACTACATAGGCAGTCATACATTTACATAAATGAAAACAAACCACACAGACACAATCCTAGTTGCAAGCATTTTACATCACAAACCATACTGACACACTCCTAGTTGCAAACATATACATCACTTATAATCTACCCAATCTTTCTCATTCAAACATTACATAGCTCATTTAAGTTCTGCCACCTCATTCCTCCCTTGTATGTATTGTTCCTACAATTCCCATTTTTTTCCTATGTAGTTTGCTTATACCCTTTTCTAAAGAGTTCAATTCCAGTTATTTTATTTCTGTTATTATATTCACTACTTCCAGTATAGTTGGTTTAGATTTTGATCTCCATTTTCTAGTAATTACTTTTTTGGCATCCACCATTATTAGACACAGCAAGGCCTTACCATATCTAGGCAATTCTGATTCTGTATCATAGCTCAGAAAAATCATCTCACTCATTAGACCAATCTGCCCACCCAGCATATCTGACAGTGCATCCCACAGGGAATCCTTAAAGTCTGTCAACTCACTGCACTCCCAGAAAATATATTCCCAATTACCTCTTTCCTCCCCCTCACACTTCCAGCATTTACTGCCTGCTTGAGGAAAAATTCCCTGAAGTCTACTTTGGGTATAAAACTTATTTATGTAAACATTTCCAGGCAGAAATCCTAAATCTGCTAGATTTTGTTGCATATTTGGGAGACATACATATATCCTCCCATTGTTTCTTTATGAATTGCTTATCCAGTCTATCTTTCCAATCCTTTCTAACCTCCTCTGATTGATTCTTATTGTGCATATTTTATATGCACTACTATTTTTTTTTCTTTTTTAATAACATCTTCTGTTCCAGATTCTTTTGAAAATCCTACTAGTGCTGGTCTTTCATTTAGGACCCCACCATTTCTTTCTCTTTGCTCATACTCTGATATCAGTCCCTGATAGGGAAGGCAATCTCCAACCTGCAGTCCAAATAAATTCTTGGCATCTTCCCATTCTACCATCTTTCCCTCTCTAGTTAGTTGTTCCCAATACCTTGATTCCTTTGCTAGTTTTCTCCATTAAATTCTGGCCCCCTATTGTCTATATCCCTAAATGCAGTTATCCCTATCTGCAGAATCTCCTTTTTTCCATTCCTTTGTTGGTTTAGTTTTTAGAATACTTTCTGCTGCTTTATGGATATAATATTCTGCATGATTATTGTTATTCTCCTTAAAGGCCTGCATCCAGAATCCTAGTCTCTCCTTGTTTCTTGAGCTTCCCCCATGTTTAGTCCTCATATCATTCATCATAAATACAGCCCCTGCTGATTATTACATCAACAGCAACCCCCAAGTACAACCTGTGGTGAGAGACGTGGGTACTCAGGTTGACAACGATCTCACAGTCGACCATTATGTGATGGCAGTCATCAGAAGTGTCTTTTACTTGGTTCATCTCGTATGTAAAGGGATTGAATCAAGAAAAAAGGAGGTTATTACCTCTCTGTACTCCTCCCTTATTGGACACCCCATTTGGTATGTACTTCTCCAAACACCTGCACCAACAGGAAAGGCCAAAGAAATAACTCCCAAAGAGAATTCGTGGCCTCCAACACCTGTCCTATGCGGACAGGCTTAAATCACTATCACTCTACTCGGTATCATACAGATTGCTCAGAGGTGGTCTATGTCTCACCTACAAGGCAATATCGGACCCTGATATACTAGAGATGCTCCATATCCGTATGTCTTAATTCCTCACTCATTACCCGCTCTATAGGTCTTGTCTCCTAGAGGCTGCCCAGTCTCAGGAATAGACTTCCCATACATGTCAAACAGAGTACCTCACTGACCCTCTTCAATGGCAGCCTTGATGAGTGGATGGAAAACCACAGATTTGTCCCAGGGGTTGCACCTTTGGCTCTCACTGACAGGGGTGACAGGTGCTGACTGAGGTTTCTTTTTTGGGGATAAATTCTTGGCTAGGCTTGCAAGGCCCCCCTGAGCCATTAGCGTAATAACCTCCTGTGATTCTATGATCCTATGATCATCCCTTTCCACTTTGAATTATAGTTTTCTGCTTGTGTTGTGTATGGGAGTTTTAACTGTGTAGCTCTGAAATGCCCCTTCAAACTGGGTAATCTCAATCCACCCTGTTCTACTGGAAGAATCAGCTTATCCCACTTGACTCTTGCCGTCTTCCTCTCCCAGATAAAGTCTGTCTGCTCTTTATTAATTGATATCCACAGTTTATCCTCTGGTTGATAAAAATATGCCTGACCTGTATATGAGTCAGTGAACTAAAAACATATTAACTGCTTGTATGCTATTATACATATCCATATAACAAAGCTTCCATTTTATAATTTTTTGTATTCTCTTTTATTTAGTGTCAGCCCACATATACTTAGCTGCCACACTAGAATCATGTTTTATTCATACTCCTAAATATTTCATTTTTATCATTAAATATGGATATTCTTGAACCAGTTCATGTGTGGGTACATAATTTACCACTATTGCCTTTGTTTTAGCTTCATTAATTTTGTATCCTGAAAAGATCTGAAACTGTCTCAAAATGTCCCAGAACACTGTAGTATCTGTTTTGGGTTTTGTCAGGCACAAAGTAATACCAACTGCAAATAAAGCCAGCTTTTCTTGAGTGCCATACCTATTATATCCTTGAATTTCTGAATCACTTATTCTCTTTGTCAGTGGTTCTAAATATAATGCAAATAATAAAGGGGAAGAGGATGCCCCTGCCTGGTTCCTCTACTCAAGCAGAAATTATCAGAGAGGACCCTAGCTACTTTAATTTTCACCTCTGATCTCTCATGTATTCTCCTAATCAACCTTGTATTTTTTTCAGGAAATGTAAATGCTTCCATTGCCCTGCTCATAAAGTCCAGCTTATCCTGTCAAATGCTTTCTCTGCATCAAGATCCACCAACAACAATGGTATTTTCTTATAGTCTGCTTCCCTCTTGATCATCATTGTTCTGTTAATGTTGTCATATGTTTGCCTCCCCTCCACAAAACCACACTGATCCATATCTATCAGTTTTGGCATTACTTCTGCCATTCTTTTAGCGATTATAGACATAAACATTTTGTAATCATGGTTTAGTATTTAAATGGGCCTGCATGAAGCTGCATCTGATGGATCTTTACCCTCTATAGGTATAACAGCTGCCACTGGTTTCTTACAGGATACTGGTACATGTCTTCCTTTAAGATACTGTTAAACAAAACCTTCCAGATCTTTATCAGTTTTGCAGGTGCAGGACCTCAGATCTTTATTCGTTTTTTCCCTCCTAGCATCCAAACTTGCACAGGAATACCATCTATTCTTTGGGACGTTCCTGTAGATTGGTTACAAATCACAATTTTTATCTCATTTCATCCTATCCATCTGTTAGTAATTGAGCCTCATCTACCTCTAACCCTGGCATATTTAATTCTTCCATAAACATTTCCATTTGTATGTTTTCTTGATTTTCATATTTGTCTGCTTTATAGAGACTCTCATAGAATTTTCAAAATATTTCTAATACCGCTACAGGATTTCTTCCTACCTTCTTTGTTATAGGCTGCCTAAGTTTGGCGACCGCCCTTTCTACTTTCTGTTGTCCGAGTCGCTGCACTAAAAGTTTTTGTGCTCTAGTGTTCTTATCAAAAGAAATTTTGCTTAACAGCAGTCTTTCTAAGCTCGTGCATATTGTTGAGGTAATCCCTTATTTTCTGCGTATCATTTTGCAGTTGATCCTCTTCTTGTTCTGTAGGATTCTCCCTATTCTGCAATACTTTAACATTTTGTCAGTCCCTCTAAATAATTCTTGTTACTTATTAACCATAGCTCCCTTTCTTTTATTTCCACCCTATTTCTAAACTCCAACCTAATTTTATCCCACTCCCTAGCTATATTTTCAGAAGAAATTTCTATCCTTTCTAACAGCTCCTGAATAATCTCCACTTTCCATTCCTTAAATTTCTCTTGTTTCAACAGATAGGTGGGAAAGCGCCAATGTTTCATTTTTATTTCATTACTCTGAGCTTTTATTTTAGCTATTATTGACACATAATCTGAAATAGTTATTGGGTGTGTATCAAGACCTTCAGTTAAGTGCACATGTTCCTGTGAAATGTAAATTCTGTCTAGCCTAGCCTAGTTTTTATGTCTTTGGGAATAATAAGTAAATTCACTCCAAACTCCTATTACTGAATTCACATCTTCCATGCCAAATATTTTCATAAAGTTCTTCAAAAATCTACCCTCCTTTGTTATACATTCCCTTCTGGACTGTCCAGACACAGATTCACTGCTGCAAATCAAATTCCAGTCTTCACCTATAAGTAATATTTCTTGCTGAAAACTGATTATTGATCTCAGAATTGTCTTAAGCTCCATTATAGCAGTTTTAGGTGGAATGCAAACACATGCCAGTGTAATCCTCCTCCCTTGCCAGTAGCCCCTTAGCACTACCAGTCTGCCATTACTATCTTTTTTATCTTTTTCTATCACTGTTGGAGCTCCTCTTGCAATTAATATAAGTAGTCCTCTTTTCCTTTGTCCCATTGAATAACCATCCTGAAAACCTTTCTTTATCAAATTCATATGTTTAGCTCTTTCTAAGTGTGTCCCCTGTATCATAACTATTTTCATTCTACACTTTTTAATATAGTTCACTACTCTTTCTTGTTTGTATTTATCTGTGAGGCCATTTACATTTAAAAACATTAAAAAAACATCATTGTATTAAAAGTTATTATTCCCACTTTTTATGTATAAACACCTTGTTACTAAATGTCTAGTTCTAGCTTTTGTGTAACATGCATGCACTGTTTGGCAGGTATATATATATATATATATATATATATATATATATATATATATATATTTAAAAGCCTACGTCACATCTGATAAAACTTTGTTTTATTGAAAGCCCTCAAAAAAACATAGCCCAAATGCCCCCCTCAAATCTATTAACTTAAAGGAAAGCTACACCCTAGAACTAAAAAAATGTTTTCTTCACTCTTTCTTTGTATCCTGACCTAATTTAATACCTCAAAAATCACTCTGAAGTGCTTTATTTATAATTTTAGCCTGTTTTCCACATCATGGCTACAAATGGGGCTTGATGTATCAATGTGGTCTTGTACTCCCTCAAGCCTTTCTCTTTCCCATAATACTTTGTATGACTTATACCAAACACAAGGATGTAGCTTTGGATTCCCATGCCATTGACATATAATGGGATTTGAGAGGGTCACTGTTATTTTCTTTACCTTCTATAAAATGATTTCTTCGTTTCTGTCTCTAATCACCCTCATTTATGTTCGGCTCCGACCTTGATTTACACTATACTTAGAAGGTATCCAGCTACAGCCAGAAAACTAACTAAATTGCAGGACTTTGTTCAGTGTTTTCTTTAGTAGTTCAAGAGAAATTGAGAGTCCCACCCCCCACAGTACTATAGAGGTGTTAAAACTGTCATTGCACTGAGAGACTCTTGCAGAATCAGTTCCTCAGACTAGAAAAGAAAACCCTGAACAAAGGCCTGCAATTTAGTTGCTTTTCTGTGGCCGGATAACTTCTAAGTATAGTGTAAAACAAGGTCTGAGCCAAACATACATGAGGGTGATTAAAGACAGAAAAGAAACAGTCCAAGAAACAGTCCTTTTACAGAAGGTAAATAAAATAACAGTGACCCTCCCAAATCCCATTATATGTCAATGGTATGGGAATTCAGAGTTACTTCCTTATGTCTGGCATGAGTCATACAAAGTATTATGGGAAAGAGAAAGGCTTGAGGAAGTACAAGATCACTTTGATACATCAAGCCTCATTGGTAGCAATGTTGTGGAAAACAAGCTAAAATTACAAATGAAGCACTTAGAGTGATTTTGAGACATTAAAATAGACCAGGAAACAAAGATATAGTGAAAAAACAGTTGTTTAGTTCTAAGGTGGAGTTTTCATTTAATACTAATACAGAAAACTATGTACACTTTCAAATATTGACGTATTTCCCTCCTAATGGGGATAAAAGTCCCACACTGACAGTCACACTCACAGAAATGAGTTAACCTAAAAGAAAGGTCATCCATGCTAAGATGCATGGTGCAGTCTGTGCTTCTACTAAGTGCTGATTGGTTATCTCTTACCTTTATAGCTCTCTCAGCTGGGAAAACCCCCTGAATATTTTCAGAGAACATTAACTACCTTGGGAAAACCCCTGAATGCTTTCAGAGAACATGATCTACTCTGGGAAAACCCCTGAATGCTTTCAGAGAACATTATCTACTCTGGGGAAAACCCCTGAATCAGACAACATTATCTCCTAGCAATTTTCTCTTTTCTTTTTTTCTTCAGCCAATTACTCTCCACCAGACTGTAGTCAGTTTCTCTTTATCAGGTTGTCTCCATGGAGATATGAGAACCAGTCAGCCAATTTCTCTTTATCAGATTGTTTCCATGGAAATATGAAGACCAGCTGCAGAATTGTTACTGAGCATATATGCATTTGCTAGAAAAAAGCCTCATAATATTCAATGTTCTTTTTCATTTACTTGCCCTCTCTTAAAACTTGTTACTAAATCAATCTAATTATGTTACAGAAAGGACTGTAATAATCCAATCATTTCCCCATGCAAATATGAGAAAAGCACATTATTTTTTCTTTTATCATGCTTTTTAACCAGGCTTTATATACCTTGCAGTACCCACATTTCTTAAAACTGAACAAGAAGAGAGAGAAGGGGAAAAGAAAAGAAAAAAAGAATAGCAGCACCTGCTTACAATCCCTATTACACTTAAGAATAACTGAAAACAACTTTACTTTATAACATGTAAAGAAAACCACATGCCACAAAATTGGTACTATTTAAGAAAGAAAAAAAGCTTTACATGCAGTTAACTTTCTCCATCCTCTTCCCCTCCCCAAAGCACTTTTCTGAACATTAATGACATGGCGTAGAGCATATGCTTTATAGTCCCCCACAAGTCCAACTCATTCTGAAAAAGTGCAATATTTCCAGATTTTCTTGTTCTGTCATATTTTATAAAAATAATTATTGCATTGTAATCCCATATTAAACTACTGGTTTTATTACTGTTCATCTCAGAAATCTTGTCTCTGCTTCATTTCCAGTGTATTCTCGATTCTTCTAGTCAACTCTCATGCTCCCTTCCTTCTCGCCAACATTTTTTGTTGAAACATTTGAAAAGATGTCATAGGTACAGTATTTATGTGGTCTTTATTACCAGAAAAACAAGAAGCAGAATCTCCTGTTTCACAGCTTACTTTTTTTGGACAAACTTTTATATTTCCTGCTTAGCATGTGTTTCATCAAAAAAATGATTTTGTCCCTCCAGGGAAGAATACACTGAAGACAGCTGGGTACAGCAGTTTTAATCTCACACCTGCATCTCAACATTCCCTGAATAGTAGAATAAATTTGCTCATCTTCTGTCTGGGGTACAATGAGTAATTATTCTCCATGAACACTCTGCTGTCTCACACTTTTAGTACTTTGCAATTCTGCCACAGTTTTGTCAGAATCACCTCCTTCTGCTGACAGGATTACATCTTTACTATTAAAGGCCTAGGATACTTTCTTATAACCAGGTGTGGAGCATACACACAATGTGCCCTTTCAACTAACAACTCCTGCTGTGGAATACCAGTCCAGTTGCTTATTTGTGCTTTTATAAAATTAATGCAGTCTGTTCCTTACAGCTTCTCTGGTATAGCTGAAAATCTGAAGTGTTCCCTATGTGCTCTGTTCTCTAATTCTATTATTTTTTGAAATATCTCTTCCTGAGCAGTTTCATATTTAGCTAGCCTTTTCTTTATTTCAATCTCTGATTTTTACAGTTTTATCATCTCATCTCATCTGAATATCGGTTTAAAGCTTCTTCCATTTTTTCAGCCTTTTGTTGTTTGTGTTGATATACTCCATCAGTGTTTTGTTTATTTTAACCAGGTCTGTATGAAGGTGTCTTATATCTTCCTGTAGGTTATCGGAAGTCATGTCTTAAAGTTTCATTGCTTTTTGCTGAACAGCTGGAGAACATTTTCCAGTCAGTGTTTCTTCTTTACTTTTTCTAGCTGATTGATTTTTTTCCAGGTCTTCTGTATTTCTTTATTCCTGGCATCCAGGCAGTGCACTTACTAGCCAGTTACTGAAATGTACCCATAAACACAAGTCTACTGGCCTTCACTTCTGAGTTTCTGTTTTCACACTGGAAGAGCTAGAAATAAGCTATTAATCAATGTGCAGCCATATTGGAAATTCTTTTGAAATTTATAGTTATCCCTAAGTAAGAACAAGTCTGATGGACATGATCTCTTGCTTTTATTAACTGATGCCTGGTCAGCAGTAATGAGACAGTTGTCTAAATATGGAAACACTCAGAATCCCTACAGTCTCAAGTGAGCTGCTACTACTGCCACACATTTGCTGAACACCCTAAGGGCTGTGGTGAGGACAAAGGGCAGAACTCTGAATTGATAATGACTGACTCCTAGCTAGAAACAAAGAAAACTTCAGGATTGATGGCTTGTCCATTTTTTATATGGTAATATGCATTCTGAAGATCTATTGAGTACATCCAATTGCCCTTTTCCAAAAATGGAAGAATGGGCTATACTGTGACCATGTGTAATTTGGTTTGCTGAACTGACTTGTTCAGCACACTTGCATCCAAAATTGATCTCCAGTCCCCTGTCTTTTTTGGCACTAAAATAATCTTGAGTAAGTTCTGGACTCTATCTGGTCTGGTGGGACTTCTTGGATGACTCTTTTTTTCTAGCAGATCTTCTATTTGAAGAATTTTGTGCTCCTTCTGATTGGGACATCAGAGATTTCCCTGCATACGGGAGGTGGAAGGGAAAAGGATATGTTATAACCTCTGGAAATTATCCTGTGCACCCAAGTATCTGAAGATATTTGTAGCCAGACTTTGAGGTGCAGGGATAGAAATCCCCAACTGCCTCCCCAGGAAGACAATCAGGCCTCCTTTTAGGAGCATTGAAAGGGTTTGTCAGAGACTGAATCTCTGAAACCTTGGTTCTGTGGGCCACCTGTGCTGCATGGATCATGTCTTCCATTAAAGTTCCCCCCTCTACCCCTGGGGATCTCTCTCCACTGCTTCTCTGATTTCTACAGAATGGTTGTTGAGGAGTGGAAAAATGTATGCCCACAGCAGAAAGGGTCTTTCTGTTTTTCTCACATGTGGATAGCATGTCTTTAACTTTGGGGCTGAATAAGGAATATCCATCAAAAGGTGCATTGATGAATGAAGACTTGAATGGCTCTGTAAAATCATGCAGGCAAATCGAGGCATGTCTCCTATTGACACTACCTAAACCCACTGCTCTGGTCATCCCATTTGGCTGCATAAGCAATGAGTCTCATGGATGAGTTTGATACAAACTGTAAGGTAGACAACTGGGAAGCAACTCTTTCCTGGACCTCTTCAGAGATGGCTTCTGACAGAGTATCTGATAACTCCTTGATTAGATCCCTTTACATTCTGGTAAAGTGTGCCAGAAAGTTCAAGGTCCTTAGTGCAAAGGTTGATGATGCATAGACTTACTTACCAAATCTATCCATTGACTGTGACTCTCTGTTATGTGGATGGATAGAGAAACCCTCATCAGCTAGCTCCTTTTAGTTGTGGCCGCTACAACCATGGCATCAACAGCTAAACCCTTAGACCAGAATTGCTTATCTTCTGCGACAGTTAAAATTTTGTCACATCTCCTGGGGATAGGCTCAGTGGTGTTAGAGACCTTCCATGCCCTCTGAGAGATCAACTCAATGAGCTCATCAGTGTGTGGAGTCACCCAACAGTTAGCTAGAGGAGTGCCAAAAGCCTGCAGGCATGTGGAGTCCTCAGAGGAAGGATTTTGGGACTTCCAATCACTCCTTTGCTTCAGAATCTCCAGGATGTCTCCAAAGGAGACATCAACCAGGGGTGACCTTGGGGAACTTTCCCCTTCATGAAAGTTGGTGTCATCGGTGATTGATTCCTCTGGGGAATCCAAGTGCTTCTTCATGCATGTTTTCTTGTTAGGGACCTCCTCAGTGGGATGATCTGGGGAGGTATCAGAAGAAGAGGGAATTCATTTTTGGGAATCCTGAAGTTTTGACACCTGCTGACCCAGTGGAGGCATAGGTTAAATATCCAGATGGGAAGAAGGCAAGGATATCTGCTGCAAGGTAGAAGGGACTGACTGACTGACTGCTGTAGTTAAGGCTCTCTCCATAGCCTCAAAGCTAGCCCACTCAAAGAGGGAAGGGAGCCCAGAACTGAGAAAGAGTGCCTTGGAACTGCGGTCACTCTATGCTCCAGGCAGATGCCTCCTGAGATCAAAGTCAGAGCCGAACTGATCTATGCCGTGGCCCCAAGGCACAGATAAGGCTCTGACAAAACAGGGGTTGACTCTGGTGCCTCTGAGCTAACAGGACAGATACAGCTCTGAGAGGTCTCCAGTTCTGACTGAATTGAAGAGCTCAGATCAAGAGACTGTAAATAAGGATATCTTCAATTCTGACATAGTTGGCTCCGGGCATCTCGGAGCTGGAGGCTCTGAAGCTTGAGTAGGAGTCAGAGAACGAAGTGTCAATGGTGTATAAGAAGACTCGGATCCTAGACCCATAGGGGCCAGGGCTGAAGAAGACCCTGTCAATCCTCTTGCTCAGAGAATCTTATTCACCAGTGACTCCATGTCATCCTCAGTCAGGCTTTTAGTGGAAAGCAGGGAAATGATGAAGGGCAATTTGGGTCTTTCCAGGAAGGGTGAAGGCAGCCTTTCTGGAAAGGGATCAAAGGAAGGAGAATAGGATGTTTTTGGTAGAGTAATCATGGAGAAATCCTCAGGTTGTTTACTCAGGGCTGATGCACTAGGCACTGAGGGAGATTCCTGCACTGATATCTTCAGTGCTGATGAGACATCATTTTTCTGCACCATAATCTCTGGTGCCAAAGGGTGTTCGGTCCCAATCGACTCAGCTCCATGGAGTCCTTTGAAACTGAGAACCAAGATATATGTCTCTTGTTTCCATGGAAATTGGAGGAATCAAAGACATAGGCTTCTTGGAAGTCAGAACCAATGGGTATAAACACCTCTTAGGTTCATAGGTTCATACTAGGCTATCTGCCCTAGGGCATTTATAAGCCTAGCCAGAATGTGTTTGGCTTTCGCCACCCATTTTAAATTTATTTTGCTATGCCCTTTTTCGAGGTTAGTATACTGTGCCTCTGTCTAACAGTGACACAGAAGTGATACCCGGGGTAAACCTATGATCTCCCATCCACTCATCAAGATTCCTCTTGAAGAGTGTCAATGAGGGACTCTGCCTAACCTGGACTGGGATTTTATTCCAGAGTGAAGGGAGCCTCTGGGTTATGAATCTGTCCCTCCAGTATGTCCTATTTATTTCAGTGCTGAGGTTCAAGTCTCTCGAGCGCGTAGCTCGATGGGATTTGGATTTTCTGAGGTGCAACATGTCCATTAATTCTGGGTTGGACATGGCTTTATCGTCAGGCACAGGTCGTCTCTGAACAGGCGGTATGCCACTGAGTAGAGCTGGAGTTTCTTTAACCGGGCAGCATATGGCATGTGTTTGAGCCCTTTGATCCTCTTGGTGAGGTACTTTTGGGGTCTTTCCAGTTGCTGCAGGTGTCTGGTAAGGTACATCCCAAAAGGGGCATTGTACTCAATTATGGGCCTGATGAGGGATGAGTAAAGAGGCACGATGACCTCCCTGATCTAGATGTGAATCCCTTCATGATTAGGTGGGCTATATAAAATGTTTTTCTAACCACTTTGGCCACGTGGTTGTCAAATGAGAGATTGCTATCAACTTGGGTCCCCAGGTCCCTAATTACTTCTTCTGTACTTAATGGGTTACCACCTATGTGGTAATTTCTGGGCACTTTGTTTTTGCCAAAGGGGATGACTATACACTTTTTGGCATTTAGCTTGAGGCCATGGCTCTGGCACCAGTTGTCTGTTTCTATGAGACCCTTTTGGAGGATGCTTGTGTTGGCTGGAGAGTAGATTATGGCGCCCAGTTTGCAGTCATCTGCGAACTTGGTCAGCCACAGTCCTTCTGTGTTGGCCTGTACCTCTGAGAAGTATATACCGAACAAGAGAGGTCCCAGGACTGAGCCTTGTAGGACACCACTTGTAACTGGTTTGGAGTCTGACATGGCTCCAGCAGTTCTAACCATGTGGGTTCTGTCCTTGAGCCAGTTTGCAGTCCATCTAGTGACATAGGGGTTTATATTTAAGCTGGTGAGCTTATCTATAATGCCCGAGTGGGGTATTGCATCAAAGGCTTTTGCGAGGTCCAGGTAGGCTGTGTGGACCACCTTCCCCTCATCAATGGCCTTGGTGACTGTTTCAAAGAAATCAACCAGGTTTAAGAGGCAGGATCTGCCCTTAACAAAGCCGAACTGGGTAGGATCCAGTGTCTGTAGGCCCCCAATATCTTTATTTATGAGGTCCATGATGATCCTTTCCATAGCTTTGCAGACCAAGCTAGTCAGGCTTATGGGGCGATAGTTTCCAGGATCCGTTGAGGCACCACCTTTATGGAGAGGGACCACTGTTGCTGTATGCCACTCTTTGGGCACATATCCTGTAGTAAGGCTGAGATTGAACAGTAGTTTTATGTTTGGGTTTAGCTCTTCTTGGAGTTCATGTAGGACTCAGCCCGGGACACCATCTGGTCCCATTGATGCTGTGTTTTTTGCTTTGGAGAGGGTGGCTCTTACCTAAGCATCTGAGATGTCAGGGGGGTAGCACTCTGCTGGGATAGATATTTGCCCTTTGGTGGGGAGGGGGGGTTTGCGCTGAACCTGTCAGCTAGGATGTTGGCAATGTCTGTGGGTTTGGTGTATTTTTTGTCATTTTGGACTAATTCTGAGCATATCTGGGAATTACCACCCAGGTTCCTAACATAACTAAAGAAAGCCTTGTGATTATCCTTAGTGTCCTGTGTAATTTTTCTCTCGAAGCTGGCCTTAGACAATTTTATGAGTGCCCGTAGTTTTTTGCTAATACTGATCAGTGATGCCTTCCCTTTTTGGGATTTTGCTCTATCATTTAGTAGCTTCCTCCTTCTATTGTATAGTTTGTTTATGACTGTGGTCCACCAGACAGGACGTCTTCCTTTGGAGGATTGGGTCTTGGTTTTATTTGGGATCGCATGATCCATGCATTCCTGAAGGTGTTCATAGAATGCATTTATAAAGGATTCTGCGGTCTGGGCCGTATTTTCCACAGGGCCGGGGGCTTTGAAGGATTCCACCTCGGTTTTGAAGAGCGTGAAATTTGCTTTAGAGAATATTTTCACTGTGGTTTTCTGGGCAGGGGGTGGGGTCGGGATGTGAATATCCAGTGAGATTAGTTTATGGTCTGATCTTACCAGTGAGGGATACACTTCTGGTCTGGAGCATAGAGTCCCCATGTTGGTGATGATCAGGTCCAGTATGTTTTCCCCTCTTGTGGGAGTGGTAACAAGTTGTTCCATAGCATTTGAGTTTATAAATTCTAGGAACCTTTGGGATAGGGTGTTGGAGAGTAATGCTCCTAGTCTATGTTTGGGTAGTTGAAGTCACCCAATATAATGGTGTTTGGAGAGACCTTCATATTTTCCAGTGTTCTCAGGAAGGCCGAGTGGGGTTCCTGGGTTTGGGAGGGTGGTCTGTAGCAGGCTATAAATTGGAAGGCAGTTTTACCCACTGTTAGTTGCACATGGATAGTCTCTGATGCTTCGTGCTTTACCACCAACCTGGAGGTGTGGGTATATTTGATGAATATCGATACTCCCCCTCCTTTTGTGGTTCGGTCCAAGTTTTGGGGCCGAAAAGCATGGTATGAGGTATAACCTGGTAGTGCTGGGGTGCTCTCGGGAGCCCTGAACCAGGTTTCTGTTACTGCACAGATATCGATGTTCTCCATGCTAAGGAGAGTTTCAAGTGCATGCATCTTGAGGTTTAGACTTCTGGCGTTGAGTAGCATTACTCTTAGTTTCTTATCCCTTGTGATACCTATGGAGGTGGGTTTGTCTTTTGAGCCTTGCCTAAAAAAAGGCACTATGGGGGTAGCAAGAGCCTTTGCCAATATCCGAAAGCCCAGGGGTGACAGGTGCAAGCCGTCCCTAGTGAAGCATCGTGGCTTGTCGAGCATATCATCCCAAGCTGACAGGCATTGGATCCCCTTTGAATGACACCAGTACTTAAACCAATTGTTGAAATTGATCATCTTGTCTTCATATTGTGGCATCATTCTTGGTGAGGGTAAGATGCTACTCAGGGCCAGGGTCATACCGGCCTGGGCTACATGCTCAGAGAGCTCCTCTATGTCTCTTTTCATGTAGTCCAGGGAGGTACGTCTCAGGTCATTCACACCAGCATGGACAATGACCGAGTCATATTTGTACTTGCCTTGGAGTGACCTGAGTGCTTGTGTTATGTGGCGGATCCTAGCGCCCGACAGGCTGCTCACCGTGACCCTATCCTTGTTCAGCCTGGTGAGCGGGACGTCAGTGTGCCTGACGATAGAGTCACCTATTAAAAGTGTATCAGGTGTGTTGTTTAGTCTTAAGGGCTGTGACTGTTCGGTACACTGGCTTTGTGAGATATGTGTTGCACGTGTTTTGTTTTGGGGTAGCGGTTGCTTGGGTGTCTGCTTTGGAGGTCTCTGCTACTTAGGCAGATCTTTATTTAGAGCCTCAAGTATGTTTTGTGTGATTATGTGTTTGGTTTGCTGTCGTGGTAGGTCTATGTGAGACTGGAATTGTAGTGAGTGTGGTTTCCTTCTCCTCCTGACTGGTTATGCCAGTACTGAGTTGAGAGAGCTTAGCCTCCAGTTTGGCTATATGGTTGCATCTCTCACATTTGTTGGAATTTGTTGGGAGGAGGAGAGGGTTGTCTGTGTACATGAGGCATTTGTAACATTGCCTCAAGATTCCCAGATTCACCAGCTGGACCGGAGAGGAGATTGACAACTGACCTTTGGACATGCTAGAATAATATTGGGAATTCCTTTATAATTGAAAACAAGGGCCAGTGGGGAGTGAGGGTGTAGTGCTTTTAATTTTTAGTGCTGAATTATATAATTGCTTTAGTGAGCAAGTGCCAGGTAACTTAAGTGCAATGTGTTACAGGTAACTTAAATGCAAAAACGACAAACAGTAACTTTCTTTCAAGTGAAACAAGGAAATAAGTACAGTAAGCAATGCAGATATCACTAGTGATCCACAGAAGCGCTGAGAAGCCGCGTATTAGGTGGAATCAGCATTCCAGGGAAATAACAAGCAAACAAACAACAAGCATATAAGCAAAGCTAGATTCAGCAGGCCTGGATCTAGTCTATGCTACAGCAAACAAGGTGTACCAATTTCAGTAAGATATAGTTCAAATATTCAGGCACTATAAACCTTTAACCAGAAATTCCCAGCTCAGAAGGGCAGAGTCCAGCCTCTTAACCCACAAGAGTGCAGACCATGTACCTTCTTAATGTAAAATAACCGGCCTGAAGCCCAAGTGCTTAAACCAGAACTAATACACTTTAAGAATAACAGACACTGGGCTCTCAATCAGCAGTTCCCAACTTAGAAGGATGAAAGCTACCTGTCCTGCCACCACAGTGCATGCCACAAACCTTCCTAATGTAAAACAACTGGTCTGAAGCCCAAGTGCTTAATCCAAAAGACTTAGAATGATAGCTACACTTTAATCAAGTTACTACCAAGCAGTAATAAATACAATTGAATACTTTAGAGAATGCCTGGATTAGTGCTCAAGTTACACAAACAAAGCTAGATCCAGCAGGCCCGAATCCAGTCTATGCCACAGCAAACAAGGCGCACCAACTTCAGTAAGAAGCACTTCAGATATGCATGCACTATAAGCCTTTTTTTCCTTTCTGAAGTTCTGGAGGAAGAAGACGAAGGAGGAGAAGACACATCAGTTTTTCTTTTAAAAGTCTGTGATCCAGATATGGCCACACTGAAAGCAAATGGTAGAAGCCCTTTAAAGATTAATTTATTCTTCCTATCCACTAAGGCTGTATGACTGAATGAGTGACAGATGGAGCAGTCCTCCTGGAGATGGAGGGGCCCTAAACAGTATACACATAGTAAATGTGCATTGGAAAAAGAGACTTTATGCCCACATTTCTGGGATCTCTTAAAGCCAGAAGGGGCTTTAGGTTTATCAGCCATATCTACAGTTAAAACCTGGTACAAAGTAGGTATTCACACACACACACACACACACACACACACACACACACACACACACACACACACACACACACACACACACAAAGCCTCACACAACAGCAGAAGCAACTAAGTCTTAAAACATTTTTTTTTAAATAGTACTTTCTTTGAGCATTTTTTACTATCAGCAATGATAGTCAAGATTACATGAGTATAAATAGGTATCAAATACTGTGAAAGGAAAAGCAAGAGAAGAAATATAAAATAACTTAAGTGTACATAAATAATAAGGGCAGGTAGATGATTAATTATATTACAGAAAGGACTGTAATAAAAAGTAGAAGTAAAGTTCAAAAATACAAAAATTGTCACTTAGCTCGAGTGTAATAGAGAACCACATCTGATACGAAAAGTAGGAAACGAGATCTGAGCTAACTGGGAGAGGAGCATCATGGGTAAGGGTTAAGCTCAAGAGTTTTTGGTGACCACAAGCTGTAGTAACAGCTGAGGCAGTTCCAGTGCTTGGAATCAAACCCAAATGTCGAGGACAAAATGAAAATTGACAACATCAGATCAATGCATTCATTTTTTTCCTCAAGTAATTATAATGATCAGGATTCTGGATAGCAAAGAATGGACAACAACAAGTCTTGCTATTATGTGAAGTAAACAGATCAGTGCCTAGAGCAGCCGATTTCAGCATGCATGCCATATGCTATCTTCAGGGACATTTTTTCCCTCCATTTTTCAAGAATTTTCAGTGACATAACCCTAGTTATGTTTGTTTTTTACAAGTTAATTTATTCATCACAGTTTGACTTGAGTTCAAATACATTAATGATAGACATTTTATGAATATTTTCCATTCTCATTTTTATATATATGATATATTTTCCTTAGAACTTCAATATTAATTTTTGTATCTTACCTTCATATTTTCAATACCCAGAAACACCCCCACATCTCATATCTTCTTGACCACCATGTTGTATGTATTGATCCCAAATATACCAACTCAAAAACATCCACTCCATAGTTACTGCAGTTTGTTAACCTCAATATTTTTATCAAAGCAAGAAGGAGATGGAATTTACAGGAGAAAACTGACAAAGGAGTCAAGATATTGGGAGCAAATAACTAGAGAGGGAAAGGTAAAAGAGTGGAGTGAGACCAAGAAGACGTTCAGACTACAGGCCAGTGTCTCTCTTCCATACCAGGGATTGATACCAGAGTATAGCAAAGAGGAAGGGATGGGGGGATCCTAAGTGAAAGATCTGCTCTTGTAGAGTTTTTAGTTGGATCTGTAATAGAAGCTGCTGTTAAAAAGGATAATTAGTAGGCCATATATAATAATTGCACAACTGTAAGAACCAATCAGGGAAGGTTAGAAAAGATTGGGCAGAGAAACTGGAAAAGCAATTTTCAAGGGAACAATTGTAGAATATGTATGTATGGCTCTAAAATATGTAGCAAAGTCCAAAAAGGTTTAAGATTTTTGCTTAGAAGTGTTCGCATAGGTATTTTTATACCCTTCAAAGCATTTCCTCAGGTAAGTAGCAAATGTTGGAGATGTGATGGGGAAAAAAGAGGTAACTGGAACATGCATTTTAAAAGTATAGTAAGTTAGCAGATTTTTAAAAAATCCCTGCAGAGTACTCTTGTCAGAAATATTGGATGAGCAAATGGCTGTAATTAAGGAAATTCTTGAGCTGGGACACATGATCTGAATTTCCTATACATACAAGGGCCTTGTTTAGTCTAATTC